>NW_020837997.1:1553099-1556617 GCF_003676395.1 Aethalodelphis obliquidens | reverse complement strand
TATATATATATATATATATATATATATATATATAAATTTTCCGCATTACTTTGCTTTTAACTCAAAATCAGTTACATTTTACCCAAACCCATTGTGTCACTATTCGAACACTTCCTGTGATTTCTCAGCTCTTTCCTTTGGTTTGAGAGCAGCTTGCTAGTGTTGAAGAGGAAAAGAGAAATATGTTTTATTGGGCCCTTGCCAGGGTCCTTACCCATGCAATCTTAGATTATGTGTAAAACCCTAGGAAATGGGTAACATAGCCCCCATTTTGCAAATAAGGAAACTGAGGGTCAGAAAGATTAAAATACTTGCCCAAAGGCAGGTCAGCCCAATTTCAGAGCCCATCTGCCTACCCCATTCTTCACAAAACTCCATTACTGCATAACTATTTTATGATTGCTGTTAATGGAAAATGTCCAGATTTTTCTGGTCAGATCTGGGCACATTCTGAAGCTGAATTTAATAGTAAAAGTGTGTAGGTGCTTAGGAATAGAGAGGAAAATTCTGACCAATTTCGAAGGAAAAATAAATTTCATGTTTCAATCCTGAGACAATAGACTTTCATACAAATAGTTTACATAGCTTTTGTTTTAAAAAATTGAACTGGAATGTTTTCCAGCAGTGACAAAAAAGGAAATTACATAAACCACGCGTCCTCCGGGAACTCAACCAGGAGATAGATGTGGTGTTCTTTGTCGGTTCCGTAGATGGTATTTCCAAGTAAAACGTCGCATCTACTCTGGCAAATTCATAATATTCTTTAAGTAATTATGTGCAGCCTAGATCTCTCTTATTTAATCTGGAGGTTCATCACTGCAAGTTCTAGAAGAAGTCACAGTCATCTGCTTGTGTTTACACAGGGTTTGTTCACAGGGGTGGGTGCAGGCCTGGGTCAGTGGATGTGGTGGAATTCTGTCTGAGACAGAAAGACACGCAGATACTTTAGTACATTCCTATGGCTTAAAGTCAATGAAGCCGCAGCAGGGTAATTCCAAACAGTCTCGGAAGGTTTCACAGATTTTCCAGATCCCTCCTGTAAACCTTGCTTAGAATATTCAGAACTTCTTTGTCTCTGAGCCGGAATACAGTGTCCTACAGCATTGCATTTCCTTAGTGACTGAAACTTACGTGGCAATTTAAAAATCGTTAACTTTTTTTTTTAACATCTTTGTTGGGGTATAATTGCTTTACAATGGTGTGTTACTTACTGCTTTATAACAAAGTAAATCAACTATACATATACATATATCCCCATATCTCCTCCCTCTTGCATCTCCCTCCCACCCTCCCTATCCCACCCCTCTAGGAGGTCACAAAGCACCGAGCTGATCTCCCTATGCTATGCAGCTGCTTCCCACTAGCTATGTATTTTACATTTGGTAGTATATTTAAGTCCATGCCACTCTCTCACTTCTTCCCAGCTTAGCCTTCCTCCTCCCCGTGTTCTCAAGTCCATTTTCTACGTCTGCGACTTTATTCCTGTCCTGCCCCTAGGTTCTTCAGAACCTTTTCTTTTAGATTCCGTATATGTGTGTTAGCATACGCTATTTGTTTTTCTCTTTCTGACTTACTTCACTCTGTATGACAGAGTCTAGGTCCATCCACCTCACTACAAATAACTCAGTTTTGTTTCTTTTTATGGCTGAGTAATATTCCATTGTATATATGTGCCACATCTCCTTTATCCATTCATCTGTTGATGGACACTTAGGTTGCTTTCATATCCTGGCTATTGTAAATAGAGTTGCAATGAACATTGTGGTACATGACTCTTTTTGAATTATGGTTTTCTCAGGGTATATGCCCAGTAGTGGGATTGCTGTGTTGTATGGTAGTTCTATTTTTAGTTTGTTGTCATTGTTGTTTTGCGGTACGCGGGCCTCTCACTGTTGTGGCCTCTCCCGTTGCGGAGCACAGGCTCCGGACGCGCAGGCTCAGCGGCCATGGCTTACGGGCCTAGCCGCTCCGCGGCATGTGGCATCTTCCCCGACTGGGGCACGAACCCGTGTCCTCTGCATCGGCAGGCGGAGTCCCAACCACTGCGCCACCAGACAAGCCCTATTTTTAGTTTTTAAAGGAACCTCCATACTGTTCTCCATAGTGCCTGTATCAATTTACATTCCCACCAACAGTGCACAAGGGTTCCCTTTTCTCCACACCCTCTCCAGCATTTATTGTTTGTAGATTTTTTGATGATGGCCATTCTAACTGGTGTGAGGTAATAACTCATTGTAGTTTTGATTTGCATTTCTCTAATGATTAGTGATGTTGAGCATCCTTTCATGTGTTTGTTGGCAATCTGTATATCTTCTCTGGAGAAATGTCTATTTAGGTCTTCTGCCCATTTTTGGAGTGGGTTGTTTGTTTTTCTGATATTGAGCTGCATGAGCTGTTTGTAAAATTTGGAGATTAATCCGTTGTCAGTTGCTTCATTTGCAAATATTTTCTTCCATTCTGAGGGTTGTCTTTTCATCTTGTTTATGGTTTCCTTTGCTGTGCAAAAGCTTTTAAGTTTTATTAGGTCCTGTTTATTTATTTTTGTTTCTTTTTCCATTTCTCTAGGAGGTAGGTCAAAAAGGATCTTGCTGTGATTTATGTCATAGAGTGCTGTGCCTATGTTTTCCTCTAAGAGTTTTATAGTGTCTGGCCTTACATTTAGGTCTTTAATCCTTTTTTTTTCTTTTTTCGGTACGCGGGCCTCTCACTGTTGTGGCCTCTCCCATTGTGGAGCACAGGCTCCGGACGCGCAGGCTCAGCGGCCATGGCTCACGGGCCCAGCCACTCCGCGGCATGTGGGATCTTCCTGAACCAGGGCACGAACCCGTGTCCCCTGCATTGGCAGGCGGACTCTCAACCACTGAGCCACCAGGGAAGCCCTTTAATCCATTTTGAGTTTATTTTCGTGTATGGTGTTAGGAAGTGTTCTAATTTCATTCTTTTACATGTAGCTGTCCAGTTTTCCCAGCACCACTTATTGAAGAGGCTGTCTTTTCTCCATTGTATATTCTTGCCTCCTTTATTGAAAATAAGGTGACCATATGTGCATGAGTTTATCTCTGGGCTGGGCTTTCTATCCTGTTCCATTGATCTATATTTCTGTTTTTGTGCTAATACCATACTGTCTTGATGACTGTAGTTTTGTAGTGTTGTCTGAAGTCCAGGAGCATGATTCCTCCAGCTCCATTTTTCTTTCTCAATATTGCTTTGGCTATTCGGTGTTTTTTGTGTTTCCATACAAATTGTGAAATTTTTTGTTCTAGTTCTCTGGAAAATGCCATTGGTAGTTTGATAGGGATTGCACTGAATCTGTAGATTGCTTTGGGTAGTAGAGTCATTTTCACAATGTTGATTCTTCCAATCCAAGAACATGGTATATCTCTCCATCTGTTTGTACCATCTTTAGCTTCTTTCATCAGTGTCTTATAGATTTCTGCATACAGGTCTTTTGTCTCCTTAGGTAGGTTTATTCCTAGGTATTTTATTCTTTTTGTTGCAATGTTTCCTTAATTTCTCTT
>NW_020837997.1:1519491-1552699 GCF_003676395.1 Aethalodelphis obliquidens | reverse complement strand
TCTAGGTCCATCCACCTCACTACAAATAACTCAGTTTTGTTTCTTTTTATGGCTGAGTAATATTCCATTGTATATATGTGCCACATCTCCTTTATCCATTCATCTGTTGATGGACACTTAGGTTGCTTTCATATCCTGGCTATTGTAAATAGAGTTGCAATGAACATTGTGGTACATGACTCTTTTTGAATTATGGTTTTCTCAGGGTATATGCCCAGTAGTGGGATTGCTGTGTTGTATGGTAGTTCTATTTTTAGTTTGTTGTCGTTGTTGTTTTGCGGTACGCGGGCCTCTCACTGTTGTGGCCTCTCCCGTTGCGGAGCACAGGCTCCGGACGCGCAGGCTCAGCGGCCATGGCTTACGGGCCTAGCCGCTCCGCGGCATGTGGCATCTTCCCCGACTGGGGCACGAACCCGTGTCCTCTGCATCGGCAGGCGGAGTCCCAACCACTGCGCCACCAGACAAGCCCTATTTTTAGTTTTTAAAGGAACCTCCATACTGTTCTCCATAGTGCCTGTATCAATTTACATTCCCACCAACAGTGCACAAGGGTTCCCTTTTCTCCACACCCTCTCCAGCATTTATTGTTTGTAGATTTTTTGATGATGGCCATTCTAACTGGTGTGAGGTAATAACTCATTGTAGTTTTGATTTGCATTTCTCTAATGATTAGTGATGTTGAGCATCCTTTCATGTGTTTGTTGGCAATCTGTATATCTTCTCTGGAGAAATGTCTATTTAGGTCTTCTGCCCATTTTTGGAGTGGGTTGTTTGTTTTTCTGATATTGAGCTGCATGAGCTGTTTGTAAAATTTGGAGATTAATCCGTTGTCAGTTGCTTCATTTGCAAATATTTTCTTCCATTCTGAGGGTTGTCTTTTCATCTTGTTTATGGTTTCCTTTGCTGTGCAAAAGCTTTTAAGTTTTATTAGGTCCTGTTTATTTATTTTTGTTTCTTTTTCCATTTCTCTAGGAGGTAGGTCAAAAAGGATCTTGCTGTGATTTATGTCATAGAGTGCTGTGCCTATGTTTTCCTCTAAGAGTTTTATAGTGTCTGGCCTTACATTTAGGTCTTTAATCCTTTTTTTTTCTTTTTTCGGTACGCGGGCCTCTCACTGTTGTGGCCTCTCCCATTGTGGAGCACAGGCTCCGGACGCGCAGGCTCAGCGGCCAT
Source organism: Aethalodelphis obliquidens (assembly GCF_003676395.1). NCBI lineage: Eukaryota > Metazoa > Chordata > Mammalia > Artiodactyla > Delphinidae > Aethalodelphis > Aethalodelphis obliquidens. The sequence goes on along the minus strand of NW_020837997.1, from coordinate 1,551,526 downwards.
GGCTCACGGGCCCAGCCACTCCGCGGCATGTGGGATCTTCCTGAACCAGGGCACGAACCCATGTCCCCTGCATTGGCAGGCGGACTCTCAACCACTGAGCCACCAGGGAAGCCCTTTAATCCATTTTGAGTTTATTTTCGTGTATGGTGTTAGGAAGTGTTCTAATTTCATTCTTTTACATGTAGCTGTCCAGTTTTCCCAGCACCACTTATTGAAGAGGCTGTCTTTTCTCCATTGTATATTCTTGCCTCCTTTATTGAAAATAAGGTGACCATATGTGCATGAGTTTATCTCTGGGCTGGGCTTTCTATCCTGTTCCATTGATCTATATTTCTGTTTTTGTGCCAGTACCATACTGTCTTGATGACTGTAGTTTTGTAGTGTTGTCTGAAGTCCAGGAGCATGATTCCTCCAGCTCCATTTTTCTTTCTCAATATTGCTTTGGCTATTCGGTGTTTTTTGTGTTTCCATACAAATTGTGAAATTTTTTGTTCTAGTTCTCTGGAAAATGCCATTGGTAGTTTGACAGGGATTGCACTGAATCTGTAGATTGCTTTGGGTAGTAGAGTCATTTTCACAATGTTGATTCTTCCAATCCAAGAACATGGTATATCTCTCCATCTGTTTGTACCATCTTTAGCTTCTTTCATCAGTGTCTTATAGATTTCTGCATACAGGTCTTTTGTCTCCTTAGGTAGGTTTATTCCTAGGTATTTTATTCTTTTTGTTGCAATGTTTCCTTAATTTCTCTTCCAAATTTTTCATCATTAGTGTATAGGAATGAAAGAGATTTCTGTGCATTAATTTTGTATCCTGCTACTTTACCAAATTCATTGATTAGCTCTAGTAGTTTTCTGCTAGCCTCTTTAGGATTCTCTATGTAAAGTATCATGTCATCTGCAAACAGTGACAGCTTTACTTCTTCTCTTCTGATTTGGATTCCTTTTATTTCTTTTTCTTCTCTGATTGCTGTGGCTAAAACTTCCAAAACTATGTTGAATAATAGTGATGAGAGTGGACAACCTTGTCATGTTCCTGATCTTAGAGGAAATGGTTTCAGTTTTTCACCATTGAGAACAACGTTGGCTGTGGGTTTGTCATATATGGCCTTTATTATGTTGAGGGAAGTTCCCTCTATGCCTACTTTCTGTAAGGTTTTTATCATAAATGGGTGTTGAATTTTGTCAAAAGCAAAAATCATTAACTTTGAATAGAACTCTTTATAAATTTCACAGTTCATTGGAACCTACGTACTGATTATAACCTCTTTTTTGCTTAAGATGTGGTGTTATCTTTAAGAAAATATATATATACGTATGTGTGTTGTCTTGGAGCATAACAATAATAACAACAAGTATTGAACATTGCCATACTAAAAGCTTTACATACATTAGCCCCTTGAATTGGCAAAATAGCTTTGTGAAGTCAAGATTAACACCCCTATTTTACAGACCAGGACCCTGAGGCATGGGAGGTGAATATGTTAGTTGCAAATATATCTCAACAGTGAAGGAGAACTGGGATCGGAGCCAGTCAATCCAGCTCTGAAGCCCTCCTATGGGTACTGGAGCCTTGGTCAGAGCTTCAGAGTGAGGGCCTGAGGCTCAGACAGCACATGGGAGAACGCTTACTAGAGTGTTGTTAGACCTTCCTTCTCTTCCTCACATTCTGGCTTACACTCCAATCCAAAGTGGCTGCACTGACCGTGACCTGAACTGAGTGTCACCATCCGTTTAAATATCTCCACAAGAACATCTGATTATTCCCAGACATGTAAGCTTCCTGTGCCTTGTATATTATTTCAGGAGAATGGTTGGGGATATCCTGTGTTGATGCATGACAGAAGGAAATTGAGAGCAGTTAATATTTTTTTTTGTAGGACCCGATATTTGTGGATTTGATGTCAAGAAAGTTCATGTTATTTTACATTTCAAGAATCAGTATCACTCAAACAAGAAATCAATCAGGTGTAAGGTAAATTCTTTCATATTCAAATCAGTGATCATGTTAACTCTTGCCAGATAATAACGTAAGTTTATAGAAAATAGTTTTGACCTTAAAATATTTAAGTGAACTATGGATGGGCCTTGTCTGTCCTGTCCCTGCTTTCCAGTTTAGCAGGCCTGTTAGAGACACTTGTCCACCACTTTGACTGGTTTGGTTTCCAAAGTTTTTACCCACCGGGAGGGTACACGTCTCACTGTGAGCCATGATGTTGATTTATAAAATGCCCCATAAGGGTTACAACAAGATGCTCACATTTCAGCTCTACCCATCATCATTAAGGAATGAAATATTCAGGGTGAAAAAAAATTCTGGTGAAATTAATCTTCAAAATACCAAAACAATTTAAAATGGGAATATTTCTAAAATGAATGCATACATGCTTTACATTTTTACCCAGGGGATCCTGTGAAAATGACATTTTAGGTCTTAGGGCCTGTTTATAACTCAATGGCCTTACCTGGGGCTTCTCCAAAGAGGCAGCTTGCATTAAGTCCCTGGTGTGTGGGCCTGGGAAGGGGAAGTACACTCCCTAAAGCTCATCCCCCCCACACTTTGAAGGTAAGCACCAGGAAGCAGGGACCTGTCCCCCGAGGCATCCCCAGCACCCATAGCCTCTGTGCATCTGGGCAGGAGGCCAGTGTATTTCAAGATCATTGACAGCAAGGAGCGGAAGCCTCCGTAACTGTCCCTTATTCAGTCTCGACCTGAGCAGGGGGCACTCGGCACCCTCACAAAGCCCCAGTGAGTCTCTGTTGGCAGCATGGTTTCTTGCCAGGTCCTGCCTGCTGACTTGATGGTTCTAAACGATCAGCAGGTCCCCCATGTACTCAGAGGCCTGACACCCCTCCCTTGAGCATGGAGGGGAGCTCAAAATCCAAGTCTTCCTCCTCCACCTTAGTGTTGGACCAGAGGACCAGTCTTCATGATATGATTCCCGAGCATTTGTTCAGTTGCAGCTCAGGCATGCAGGAGAGAAAGGGGATGACACTACCAGATGGAGGCTGTGAGGTCTGGCCTGGACTGTGCCTGGGAGGCCAGAGCTCGGTCACCTGCGGGCAGCAAGCCTGCAGGGCCCTGAGTGGCGCTGGCCGGCGCACAACTCCCTCAGACAGGTATTGGTATTTCTGCAGCCTGTTAGAAAAATAAGAGACAAGTCTGCTGAAGGAGCCTTGGCGCCTTGGATCATAGCAGCTAGTCAGCATCACAGACTCCTCGGTGAGGAGCAAGGTTATCTTCTTGGGGCTCCGATTCACTCTGCAATGCTGTAAAAGAAACGCAGTGGTCAGCCCTCAAGGATTTTCAAGGAGGAGGTCTGGCCTGCATTGTTAAAAAAAATACCTCAGGAGATTGGTTCAAGATAGCGGAGTAGACAGATGTGCGCTCACTCCGTCTTGCGAGAACACTGGCATCACCACTAACTGCTGAACAATCATCGACAGGAAGACACTGGAACTCACCAAAAAAGATACACCACATCCAAAGACAAAGGAGAAGCCACAATGAGACAGTAGGAGGGCTGCAATCACAATAAAATCAAATCCCCTAACTGCTGGGTGGGCAACTCACAAACTGGAGAACAATTATACCACAGAAGTTCACCACTGGAGTGAAGGTTCTGAGCCCCATGTTAGACTTCCCAACCTGGGGGTCTGGCAACAGGAGGAGGAATCCCCAGAGAATCGGACTTTGAAAGCTAGTGGGATTTGATTGCAGGACTTCAACAAGACTGGGGGAAACAGAGACTCCACTCTTAGAGGGCACACACAAAGTCTTGTGCGCACCAGGACCCGGGGGAAGGAGCAGTGACCCCATAGGAGACTGAACCAGACCTACCTGCTAATGTTGATTGGTCTGCAGAGGAGGGGGTGGGTGGCTGTGGCTCACTGCAGGGACAAGGACACTGGCAGCAGAAGTTATGGGAAGTACTCATTGGCGTGAGCCCTCCCGGGGTCCTCCATTAGCCCCACCAGAGAGCCTACTCAGGTCAAACAACCAACAGCGAGGGAACACAGCCCCACCCATCAGCAGACAAGTGGATTAAAGTTTTACTGAGCTCTGCCCACCAGAGCAACACCCAGCTCTACCCATCACCAGTCCCTCCCATCAGGAAGCTTGCACGACCCTCTTAGATAGCCTCAACCACCAGAGGGCAGACAGCAGACACAAGAAGAACTACAATCCTGCAGCCTGCCAAAGGAAAATCACAATCAGAGAAAGATAGATGAAATGAAAAGGCAGAGGATTATGTCCCAGATGAAGGAACAAGATAAAACCCCAGAAAAACAACTAAATTCCAGAAAAAGAATTCAGAATAATGATAGTGAAGATGATCCACGACCTTTGAAAAAGAATGGAGGCAAGGATTGAGAAGATGCAAGAAATATTTAACGCAGAACTAGAAGAATTAAAGAACAAACAAAGATGAACAATACAATAACTGAAATGAAAAACACACCAGAAGGAATTGATAGCAGAATAACTGAGGGAGAAGAATGGATAAGTAACCTGGAAGACAGAATGGTGGAAATCACCGCTGCAGAACAGAATAAAGAAAAAAGAATGAAAAGAAATGAAGACAGCCTAAGAGACTTCTGGAACAATGTTAAATGCACCAACATTCGCATTATAGGGGTCCCAGAAGGAGGAGAGAGAGAGAGAAAGACCCGAGAAAATATTTGAAGGGATTATAGTTGAAAACTTCCCTAACCTGGGAAAGGAAATAGCCACCCAAGTCTAGGAAGTGCGGAGTGTCCCAGGCAGGATAAACCCAAGGAGAAACACACTGAGACACATAGTAATCAAATTGACAAAAATTAAAGACAGAGAAAAATGATTAAAAGCAACAAGGGAAAAATGACAAATAACATACCAGGGAACTCCCATAAGGTTAACAGCTGATTTCTCAGCAGAAACTCTGCAAGCCAGAAGGGAGTGGCACGATATATTTAAAGTGAAGAAAGGGAAGAACCTACAACCAGGAACACTCTACCCAGCAAGGCTCTCATTCAGATTTGACGGAGAAATCAAAAGCTTTACAGACAAGCAAAAGCTAAGAGAATTCAGCACCACCAGACCAGCTTTGCAACAAATGCTAAAGGAACTCCTCTAGGCAGGAAAGAGACTAGAAACTTAAAACAACCTTGTACATGTATAGTCTGCTATATCAAAATCTCATGGGAACAGCAAACCCCCAAACTACAATAGATACACACACAAAAAAGAAAAAGCAACCCAAGCACAACACTGAAAATGGTCATCAAACCACAAGAGAAGAGAACAAAAGAGGATGGAAAGAAAAAAGACCTACCAAAAAAAAAAAAAAAAAGGTACTTCCCTGGTGGTCCAGTGGTAAAGAATCCACCTTCCAATGCAGGGGACACAGGTTCGATCCCTGGTCAGGGAACTAAGATCCCACATGCTGCGGGGCAACTAAACCCGCACGCCACAACTACTGAGCTCACGAGCCTCAACTAGAGAGCCTGCGTGCTGCAAACTACAGAGCCCATGCACTCTAGAACCCGCGCACCACAACTACAGAGCCCACGCACCCTGGAGCCTGAGTGCCACAACTAGAGAAGTGAAAACCAGCATGCCACAACTAGAAAGAAGCCCGCCCGCGGCAAGGAAGAGCCCGCACTCTGCAACTAAGACCCGACACAGCCAAAAAAAAAAAAAAAAGACCTCGGATGTTCTAGGGAGGAAGGGGTGGCGATCAACAGACAGGGAGATGGGTGAGATTGTTAGGTCAAGGCTTCAGCGGGATGCAGAACACGGGAGCGTTTTGACAGATGATTCAGGTGTAGGGTCCACACGTCTTGATGATGTTTGGATTCTGGGTGCTGAGGGTATGGATGATGACTCTCAGTGGCGTTGCTCTTAAACAGGAGGGGAAACAAAGGCCAAGAAAGGGGTCAGGGCAGACTCAGGGGTCATGTTTAGAACAGTTGGTTGTGAAATCCAGGCAGACATCGAGGTAGAGGTGTCGAATAAATTGTTGGAAACTTTGGGTCTGAAACTCGGCTGAGGGTTGGGATTAAAGATGTTGGCTTGGAGCTGTTTGCATATGTGTGGGTGTCGATGTTACCCCTCAGGAGGCTCTGGGCCGGTGGACAAATCCCAGAGGGTGCCAGCCATGGGGCCAGCAAGCCCAAAGTCTAAATTAAGAAAGACAAGTGGAGACAAAAGCAGGCAGAGAGCAGGGGGAAAGCGTTTGGAGAATTGTGCACTCAGCTGTCACGGCGGGCTACAAGGGTTGAGGGGGACACAGAGTAGGCTGTAATACTGGTCCCGGGACAGAGTCATTGTCTGCGGTGTGGCAGAGCAGAGGGGTACTGAAAAGACGTTTTGATTGGGTTCTTAGCAGGGAGAGACTCCTCCTGACAGAGCCTTTATACTGGGGCAGTGGTTCCCAAACTTGAGCAGCGTCAGAGACCCTGGAGGGCCTATGAAAGTGGCCAGAGGGTCCACGAGGCTCTGATGCAGCAGTTCGGGGCTGACCTGGGAATGGGCATTGCCCATGTTCCCCCAGTGATGCTGCTGCTGTTGGGGTATGGTGCAGGGGTCCCCTCTGCTGCTGACAGTCAGATACGTCCTGGTCACCCCCAGCCTCCCCAGACACCCTCCCATCCACCTTCCAGCCCTCCTTTATTTTTTATTTTATTTATTTATTTATTTTTGGCCACACTGCGTGGCATGCAGGATCTTAGTTCCCCAACCAGGGATCCAACCCGTGCCCCCTGCAGTGGAAGCGTGGAGTCTTAACCACTGGACCACCAGGGAAGTCCCCAGCCCTCCTTTACTGAATGTTAAATGCTTTCCTTGTGTCCAGCCTGGGGCTTTAACCATGACCAAAAGGCGCACCAGGCCTGCCCTCCCCAAGCATAAATTGTTGGACAACACAGAGAGTTAAAAATTCTCCCTTGTGTTGAGAAATAGAGTGGGCTTCATTTGGTGTCTTTCAGAATGCAGAGCCAGAAGTTGTTTTGCATAGAACTTTTCTTAAGTCCAACAACGCACTGGTCCCTCGGTTTACACCAATCACCCCATCATAACTGCCTGGGGGATTATAGGTGAAAGCCATTGTCTTTGCACAAAAGGGAATCAGCCACTCAAGAGAAGGCTGCCAGTAGTGAGGAAGTATTCTACAAAGGGGTGAGTCTTCTGTAGGACACCCTTTCATTGTCAAGTCAACCCCTATTTCTAGAACGTCTCTGCTTTCTGTTTACAACAAGGCTTTGACCCATGACGATTTATGCTGCATATCTAGACCTGCCTTGAAACGTTAAGGGTCTTATTCATTTCCTTTTCTCCCCCAAAACATTCAGGTTGATGGCTTCACACACCTCTACACTCTGATTTTAAGACCAGACCTCACTTACGAAGTGAAAATTGATGGTCAGTCGATTGAATCCGGCAGCATAGAGTATGACTGGCAGCTCACATCACTGAAGAAAATGGAGAAGCCTTCAGCAGAGTCTAAGGACTGGGACCAGGCTACAGAGGGCAAATCCCAGGTGTGGATTTTTCCCGCAGAACTGCTAGAAAGTGTACAAGTGTAGTTCGTAAGTACCCAAGTACCGTACAATTGCTGCATGGCTGGGAATCATGATGGCAGCAATCAAAGTGCCCTCCTCAGAGCATATATGCTGAGACCAGCCACACAGACTGCACACTTCAAGGTATTGTGAAAGAGTTAAAATATCTGAGATGAAAGTAAGTAGGGTTTGTTTTTGTAACCATTGTTTTTTTTAAAAAGGAAAATGTATCAGCAACCTTTATAAAAAAGATTTTCTTGTCATTCTGCGTTTGAGCATAAGTATTTTTGAGCATCACACTTGTGACTGCCAACCAAGAATCAATTATCGTAACAGGTATATATTAGTTTCCTAGGGCTGCCATAAAAAGGACCACAAGCTGGGGGCTTGAAACAACAGAGATGTATTCTTTCAGTGCTTCTTGAAGCCAGAAGTCAGAAATCAGCAGGGCCGCACACTCCGTCTGAAGGGTCTAGGGGAGAATCCTTCGCTTCTTCCAGCTTTAGTGACTCCCAGCGTTCCTTGGCTGGTAGACACATCACTCCGATCTCTGCCTCCTTTTCCACATAGCCTTCTATTCTTTTTGTGTCTCTTCTTTCTCTTATAAGGACATTTGTCATTGGATTTAGGGCCTACCTGGATAATCCAGAATTATAGAATGACCTGTCTAGAGATCCTTACCTTAATTACATCTGCAAAGACCCTTTTTTCCTAATAAGGTCACATTCCCAGATTCTGAGACTTAGGACGTTGAGAAATCTTTTGGGGAACTCAACCTGCTATTAAGCTACTTTTTTTTTTTTCCATTTACGTTAGTCATTGTTGTAACATTCTTCTTTGTACACCAAACATTATGCCAAAATGTAAGCTATTTATCTTAAGACAATTGTCTTTGCCATAACTGAGAGTACTGTAACTGATGTTTACAATTAATTTCTGGCAACTTAAAATACTAGTGGCATTGCTGTCTAATAGTCAAATACTTCATCATAGATGGAATGTAATTATGAAATTAAAATGGCATCTTGTTTAGACTTAAATTATTTGGCAACCCTTTTCTTTCATAGATGATCAAAAGTAAACTTCCATGAATTTGGAATCCATGTGTCCAATCAATGAGAATGTCTTCAGATTAGAGTAAAATCCCAATCATATAAGGCTTCCCCATCATTTCTCAAGAAAAAGAAAAAAGGCGGGAAGTTTTACTCTCCCTTTCTTACCTTCAAACCAAAGTAAAAAAAGTAGTTTTTCACCTGGAAAGAGCATTTACTTTAAACAAGGTACAGAATGGCAAAGAAACTGACGCTGAGGCTCCCAAGCTCAGGAGATACGGGTCTTAGGACTGAAATCCTGGCTGCCTCTGGGCTACAAGGATGCCATCCTAGCAGTGCAGGTGTGCCTTGGTGCCGGGTGTACACGAGGCAGGTCCCCAGAGGAGCCAAATCATCCTTTCAGAAAGCTCGTTCCCAAACTGGCCGTGTTCTGTCCATATGTTCAGTTCTGTGTGATCTCCTAAACAGTGTGGTTCTTTATGGTGTTACCATTTGATAACCCTCATTATAGAGAGTCGGCTACTGACTGAGTTGTAATCATTTCCTGGATCCCAACACAAGACTGGCTCACCTGTTGCCAGTTGGGGTCGGGGCAAAGAGCAGTAGGAGAGATGATTAACTGCCATGTGCCATCGTTGAGAAGTTCTAGAGTAACGTGGAAAAGCCACAGTCTCAGTGCAACACTTTTACTATTTCTCAGTTATTCTGAAAGAGAAAACATCATTGTACACCATTTTTATGCTTTTATGTGTTTATCTGAATTATTATTAATCCAGAGCAAATTTTTCTCATCCATTCATTTATTCAACAAATATTTATTTGGGACTTCCCTGGCGGTCCAATGGTTAGGACTCCACTGCTTCCATTGCAGGTGGCATGGGTTGGATCCCTGGTCGGGGAACTAAAATCCTGCAAGCTGCAAGCCGTGTGGTGGGGAAAGAAAGAAAGAAAGAAGGAGAGAGAGAGAGAGAGAGAGAGAGAGAGAGAGGAAGAAAAAGAAAGAAAGCTCCATTTAAAAAAACAAAAAAAATGTATTCAACACCTATTAAGTCACCTTCACATAGACATGTGTATATATGCATGTGTAGAAATATGTATATATGTGTATGTGTGTATATAAGTATGTGTATACCTGTGTTTTATTTGTTAAGATTTATTATTTATTTGTTTATTTTATTTATTATTACTGTTTTGGCTGCATCGGGTCTTAGTTGTGGCATGCGAGCTCTTCGTTGTGGTGTGCGGGCTTCTCTCTAGCTGTGGGGCGCAGGTTCCAGAGCATGTGGGCTCTCTAAGTTGCAGCACATGGGCTCCAGTTGAGGCACGTGAGCTCAGTAGTTGTGGCGCACGGACTTAGTTGCCCCGTGGCATGTGGGATCTTAGTTCCCTGACCAGGGATTGAACCCGCATCCCCTGCATTGTAAGGCGGATTCTTTACCACTGGACCACCAGGGAAGTCCTCTGTGTTTTATATATATGTGTATAGTGTGAGTGTATATATAAGGGCTGAATAATACAACTGCTTTTCTCCTGCTACCCAGCAGTCCTCAGGTAAATCTTGGGACATTCCTTAGTTGTCCAGCCTCTCTCTGGAACAGTCCATATATGACCATGATGTAGAAGTACAGACTTAACCTAATCAGCAGTAAATATGGCCCGTCTTCCCAACATCACTTTTTGCCCCATCATTTTAACTTTGGCCACTATTTCGAGTTTTCCACAGCACCGTTCCTCTCAACAGCATGGGAAGAGTGCTGTCATCATAGGTGCGGTTAGGGAGAAAAAGCAGGCAGTGCGTGGTCCTGAAGCCCCCGGTGAGGGAGGGAACCCCAGCACTTAGCCCTTCGACCATCAAATGGAGGAGGACACGGGGAAAAGTGCAACCAGGGTCACAGGTCTGCCCCTGCCTCTTGGGAGTTAAGAATTTCCTTTCTCAAATCTGAGAATCTAAATTTTTTCCCCCTACACATATTTTAAGGACTGGGAGAAGCACCTTCTGGATGCCAGGGCCAGCAAGCCGAGTGACTGGAACAGCGAACTGGATGGGGACTGGCAGGCACCGATGCTGCAGAAGCCTCCATACCAAGTGCGTGGCATCTTCTTCCCTCCAGCCCCCTCCCCACCCGTGTCCCCAGGGTCGACCCCATACAGTTTGTTGTTGCAGGATGGCCTGAAACCAGAGGGCATAGACAAAGATGTTTGGCTCCATCAGAAGATGAAAAACACCAATTATTTGACGGAATATGACCTCTCAGAATTTGAGAACATTGGTGCCATTGGACTGGAGCTTTGGCAGGTCACTTGGTTTTAAATTCGCTTTAGTTTAATAACTCTGGACTTCAGCCTAAACTCCTTAATTCACATAGCTAGTATTTGAGCTCCTGTTGTGTGCCGGGCACCCCTACCTGGACCCAAGACATACAGTCGTAGACAAAATGGACATCCTTCCTGCCCTGGGTACTTCTTGTCTGCCTTGCTGCTCCCTGGGAATTTGCCTGGAGCTGACCTTGTGGTGCCTGTCAGCTTTAGGATAAGACTGAAGATTCAGATGTAGCATGTCCAGGGTGGAGCCTGAGATTCTGCATCCCCAGCAAGCTCCCTGGCGGTGCTGATGTTGCCCATCCATGGCTCACAGTTTGCACAGGAAGGTTCTCGAGCATCGGTTCTCAAACGTCACTGAATGCTCGAGTCACTGGGGAGTTCTTGAAAGTCTCAGTGCCCCGGTGGTACCCCAGACCAGCTAAATCAACATCCCTGGGGGTGAGACCAGGCATCAGGAGTTTTTTTAAATGTTCTTGGTGGTCCCCATATGCAGCCAAGTTTGAGAACCAGTGCTCTGGAGGGAATAGATATTCTAGAAAAGGGTATCTGCATGTCCTACTATTGACAGCTAATCACTGTTACAGTACTGAGCAAATTACAACTGTTTATTTTGTGGAAAGTTTCATTTTTCACATCAGTAACGAAGGCCTTATTTTCATCCACAGGTGAGATCCGGAACCATCTTCGATAACTTCCTGATCACAGATGATGAAGAGTACGCTGAGAATTTTGGCAAGGCCACCTGGGGTGAAACCAAGGTACAATGAACACAATGAACTTTTCTTTCATAATTCAGTTATTTCTGTACTTAAGTCTCACATATAGGAAAAGCCTTGATGAATTTTTACTAATGAACACCCCACCCAGATCAAAATATAGAAGGTCGCCAGAGCTCCGGGAACCTCCTCACGATCCCTCCCAGCAAGCACCCACCCTCAAAGGAATAATGGTTCCACTTCCATCACTGTAGATGGATTTGACTCCTTTTGAAATTTATATAAATGTAGCTACCCATTATTTATTCATTCAGGTAGTGTTGCGAAGTTCATTCATATTTTTGCATACAGCAGTAGCTTGTTCTTCCTTTGTGAATATTCCAGAAGGTATGTATCCATTCTCTGTGGATGCAGCTTTGGGATGCTTCCAATTTGTGGCCTCATGGATAAAGCTGTTCCCATCATTCCTGTACATGTCTTTCAATGGACACATGCCCAGGAGTGGACGGGCTGGGTCACCAGTTCTTACACAAACGTTTTCAGTGTGTCATCCTGTTTACATTCCCTTCCTCATCGTCGAGAATTTCAATTGTGTCGCATCTTTGGCCATGCTAGGTATTACTGTCAGTTGTTGTTGATGAGTCAGTTTTATTGAAGTATAATTTACATACTGTGAAATGTACAGTTCTGTGAATTCTGACAAACACATATAGTTATGAAACCGCCACTAAAAATCAAGATGTACAACAGTTTCACCACCCCAAAAAGTCTCCTTGTAACCAAGCCCTCCCCTACTCCAGCAATCACTGATCTGATATCCGTCCTTATAGTATTTTTGAAGTATAGTTGATTTACAATGTTGTGTTAGTTTCAGGTGTACAGCAAAGTGATTTAGTTATAAATGTATATTCTTTTTCAGATTCAGAATATATATATACTTTTTCAGATTCTTTTCCATTATAGGTTATTGCAAGATATTGAATATAGTTCCCTGTGCTATACGGTAGGTCCTTGTTGTTTATGTCCCTATAGTTTTGCCTTTTCCAGAATGTCATATAAATGGAATCATATAGTATGGAGTCTTTTTGAGCCTGCTTCTTACACCAAGCGTAGTGTCTCCAAGATTCCTCCGTGTTGCTGAGGTTCACTCAGTAGTTTGTATCTTCTTATTACTGAGTAGTTTACCTGCTCACCAGCTGATGGACATTTGGGTTGTTTCCAATTTTTTTTCTTTTTTCTTTTTTGGCTGCACCACAGGGCATGCGGAATCTTAGTTCCCTGACCAGGGATCGAAGCCGCACCTCCTGCAGTGGCAGCAGTGGAGTCCTAACCACTGCACCACCAGGGAAGTCCCAGGGGTGTTTCCAGTTTTTAACAGTATGACCAAAACTGCTATCAATGTTGCATATAGTTTTTTTGTGTGGACGTGTGCTTTTATTTTTCTTGGGTAAATACCCAGGAGGGGGTTGCTGAGTTGTATGGTGTATCTTTAACTCTATGAGAAATTGCCAACCTGTTTCCAGAGGGGCTGCACTGTTTTTCAGTCTCTCCAGTCTCACCAGCACTGGGGACTGTGGGTTTCTATAGGTGTGTAGTGGTATCTCTGATTTTGTTTGCATTTCCCTGATGACGAATGAAGGTGGGTACTGTTTCATGGCTTTTGTGGCCATTTGGAGATCCTTTTCTGTGAAATACCTGTGTTTTAATATGTAAGTTTTGTTATTATTCAGGTATGGTGAGGCCAGCAGATCAGGAGATGACCTCCATCAAAAAGATGGTTTATTTTACTCACAGATCCCCAGAGGAGGGGCCACGCCATGCCATTCAGGGCCACATGGGGAATCACCAGGTTTGGTCAGGTGGCAGAGGGAGAGTGTGGAAGATGTAGGCAAAAAAGTTTGTTTTGGTTTTTTGCAGGAAGGAACAGATGAAGCTGCATAAGCAGGCTTAGGATTGGCTAGTTTTAAGAATTTCAGTGGGCTCTGGGGTACTGGTTGTCTAGTACCTGGCTGTGGGATAATCAAGGCAAGGAGAAATCAGCCCTGAATTGAGCCCAGTAGTGGAGGTCGTTAGGGATGTGAGCTCTGAATGTAGTTTGCATATGAAAAGAGTGCTTTTTGGCATTTACTATCTCTAAGAATGTGCCCCCTTGGAGGGGCCATCCCTCCTGGGTCAGCAAGGCCCCAGATATCAAAGCAAGAGAAACATATGGTTGATACAGCCTGTTTATGTCGCTTGCCCACTTTCGCATTGGGTTATTTGACCTTTTCTTATTTAGTTGTAGGCGTTCTTTATATATTCTGTCAAGTTCTTTGTCAGATAAGTGCATTGTAAGTGTCCTTGACCACTCTGTGCTTTGCCTTTCTATTCCCTCAAGTGTGAAGCACTCCTGTATTATTATTTTTTTTAGTGTGTATTTTGAGGCCCCTATCCTGAGAAACCAACTTAAAAACTTAGCTCTGCCTTCACATAAAGAAGATAAAATATCTTCCATCAGTACAAATTCATTTATAACTCTTTGGAGCTAGAGTACTGACACTAAAATGTATGCTTTTAATGGGCATAAACATTTTGTTTCTCATGTTGCTAAGCGCCAATAACTAAATGGTGGCGCTGCTCACCCATAAGGAGAGAGTGGTCAGTGTCTTCTGGGAGTGCCATGACTGAGAGAGAAAGGTCTTGGAGGACCCTCCACACTGTTTTAGCCAGAAACTTTGGGTTGTTAAATTGCATGCCGGTGAGTTTAAGTTAAGGGTGATACACAAAACATCTTCCTGCTTTTAATCGAAATCTCCTCATTCCCTTATTTTCACTGATAAGGCATCTTCCATGTCATGTCCGTCACACTGGGACCAACTGCAAAGCAGGTGCTTAAAATTTGAGGGCTTCCCTGGTGGTGCCGTGGTTGAGAGTCCACCTGCCAATGCAGGGGACACGGGTTTGTGCCCCGATCCGGGAAGATCCCACATGCCGCAGAGCGGCTGGGCCCGTGAGCCATGGCCGCTGAGCCTGTGCGTCCGGAGCCTGTGCTCCGCAATGGGAGAGGCCACAACAGTGAGAGGCCCGTGTACTGCAAAAAAAAAAAAAAAAAAAATTGAACATTTTAAGGCATTTCAGGGGGAAATCTCCCCTCCACTGATGAAAGGTGGTTATCGCTAAGTGATTTTCTCATGAGCCCTTTCTTCTGTTTTCCTTTTTTTTAAATTATTTATTTATTTATTTTGGCTGCACCATGTCTTAGTTGTGGCAGGCGGGCTTCTTAGTTGCGGCATGCATGCGGGATCTAATTCCCCGACCAGGGATCGAACCCCGGGCCCCCTGAACTGGAAGCGCGGAGTCTTACCCACTGGACCACCAGGAACGTCCCGAGCCATTTCTTCTTGAATCTGATTTCCGCAGCAAAGCCTTCCTAAACTCTTTTTTCAGGAATGACTATGGGACATTTCTTGACGTGTCTTCACTCATCTAACCCTTCTTTTAATCACACATGTCTGGAATTGCTCATTCGGGCTCTGAGTCCTCTTCTCATTACTCATTCACTTGTCAGCTGGTTGAAGGACCGGCCCAGGTGCTCTGGGAATAGAAGAAGGAGGGTGTATCCATTTCCTGGGGCTGCCGTAACAAATCACCACAAACTTGCTGGCTTAAAACATCACAAATGTATTCTCTCCAATTCTGGAGGCCAGAATTCCAAAATCAGTATCAATAGGCTGAAATCAAGGCATCAGCAGGGCCTTGCTCCCTCTAAAGGCTCTAGGGGAGAACGCTTACTTCGCCTCTTGCAGCTCCTGATGGGTCCTGGTGCTCCTTGGTTTGTGGCCACACCCTTCTAATCTTTGCTCCCATCTTCACATGTCCTTCTCCTCTTCCGTCTCTGTTTGTGTCAAATCTCCCTCTGCCCCTCTCTTATGAGAACATTATGATAGAATTTAGCATCCACCTGATAATCCAGTAGAAATTCTTCATCTCAACATGCTTAATTTAATCACATCTGCAAAGACCCTTTCCCCATAGGTATAAGGTTACATTTACAGGTTCCAGGAATTGGGACCTGATTACTGGGGGGTTCTTTTTCAGCCAACCCCCAGCTGGTGTCTAGGCTTCTAGAAGGCAGGGGCAGGCTGCATGCTGACACCCAATCAGCCCACAGGAAGCATAATCCCCAGCTGCCGGGGTCTTTGTTTCTTTCTCCAGGGCCCAGAAAGGGAGATGGATGCCATACAGGCCAAGGAAGAAGAGAAGAAGGCCCGAGAGGAAGATGAGGATGAGCAGATGATGGGCAGGTTTGGTGGGAGAGAAAATATCTTCAAAGGATTTCACAAGAGGAATGAACTTTAATCATCCCCACCCCAGCTAAAGATGACTGGTAAAACCTTGTTCCTACTTAAGTCAACATTTAAAAGCTCAAATGTCTACAGACGTGGTCATTTGTCTAATTTTCTTTGAAAAATGTTCCCATGCTTCTCGGTGGGATCGGTCTGGTTTTCCCCAAGCACCTTCCACCCCCTCCTCCCCGACCCCAGGTACCCAGAAACGTTTCCTTTGGACAAACCGAAGTGCTGGAGGAAGCCCGAGGCCAGTGAGAGTCTGGCCAAAAACACAATGCTCTTTTCTTAATCCCCAAAATGTTTTATAAATAAAAGGTGGTAAAACTTACCTTGAAAAAGGAGAAATGATGCTTTATTTCTTTGGGTTGTAAGTTACTAATAGCTTATGTGAAACTTTTCCAGTATGGAATCTTTATGCAGCATCGTTGGCGTGGAAAGGTTTTGCGTGCCTCATTTGCACGCTGCTTATTCTGGAGAACCCAGGCCTTGTGCACAGATGTTTAACATTCCATAAAGGAGCTTTTTCCCCCACTCTGTGACCCACTTCCATGGCCGTTAGTTCTCTGTAAGACAGAGGAATGAAATTCATTCTCTCAAGTGAAAATAGTGATTACTTCGCAGCTAAATTTTTTTCCTTAAATCAAATGACTTGCTTAAAAAAAAAAAACGCCACACATAGCAGCCTTCTGTTTTGAAGAGCTCTGTTTTCACGCAGAAATTTGTGTTGGAAATAATCAAATTTAGGACATCATGTTACAAATAAGCCAAATAAAATCGGAAATTATATAGAACGTATTGATAGGTGATCAGTGTGAAAAGTCTGGCCAGGAAGTGAAGGTCTGGCAAATTTTGTTCTGGCTTTCGTTGAAGTTGGCAGACCTTTGACCTTGAACTTTTTCAAGGTCCTTCAACTTTTTCAGCTGACAGTCACATTGGTCTTCCCAGTTTATCGGGGGTTATCAGTCTCAGAAGCTAAAGACTCACTCCCTGGAAGTGCAGGGGTGGGATTCAAACACTGCCCACCTTTTAAATCTCTGAACAAGGGGAGAAGTTAATGAGGGAAGAAGCAGTGCTAGACCTCGAGAGAAAATGCTGGAAACAGTTGTACAAAATGGGTCAGACCAGCTCAGACCCTGCAGAACTCATCTTCCGCAGCAGTGCTGTCCTGGAGAACTTTCCTCATCTGCGCTGGCAATACAGTAGCCACTAGCCACATGTGAGGCCTTGAAATGTGGCTGGCTGGTGGGACTGAAGAATGAATTTTATTTTTAATTAATAAACTTCATTTTCTAGAGCAGTTTTAGATTCCTAGCAAAACTGAGCAGAAAGTAGAGAGAGTTCCCATATACTGTCTGTCCTCACACCCTCACACCCTCCCTTACCAATGACATCCCACACCACGGTGGTATGTTTGTCACAACTGATTGATGTGTCACACGGACACATCATTATCGCCCAGAGTCTGTACTGTGCATTAGGGTTCACTCTTGGTGTTGTGCCTTCTATGGAGGAACGAATTTTTAATCTTATTTTATTGTAACATTTATTATTTTTTCTTCCAGTTTTATTGATATATAATTGACATACAGCACTATATAAGTTTAAGGTGTACAGCATGATGATTTGACTTACATCATGAACTGATGACCACAATGAGTTTAGTGAACGTCCATCATCTCATATAGATAAAAAATTAAAGACATAGAAAGAATATGTTTTCCTTTTAATAAGAACTCTTAGTATTTACTCCCAACAATTTTCATTATAACATACAGCAGTCTTAATTATATTTATCATGTTGTACATTATATCCCTAGTACTTATTTATCTTATAACTGGAAGTTTGTACCTTTTGACTGCCTTCATCCAATTCCCCCCGACTCCCACCTCCTGCCTCTGATAACGACAAATCTGATCTCTTTTTCTATGAGTTTGTTTCTTTTTGAAGTATAATTGATCTGCAACACTATGTTAGTTCCTGTTCCACAACATAGTGATTTGATATTTCTATACATTTCAAAATGAGAAAGTCTTTACAGACGTAATCAAGTGATAATGACATCATTAAGGTGGGTCCTAATCTGATATGACTGGTATCCTTATAAGTGGGAAATTTGGACACAGAGACAGACATGTACAGAGGGAAGACCATGTAAAGATCCAGGGTGACACCATCTTCAAGCCAAGAAACACTGGAGGCTACCAGAAGCTTGGAAAGGGGCATGGAACAGATCCTCCCTTACAGAATTGTAATTGATTTAAATTTAAACTTACATTGCCATATGTGGCGAGAGGCCACTGTGTTGGACAGTGCAGCTTTAGACTCTGGTGAGAGAGGCCCCAGGACGGCTGATTACTGCCCAGGGTGGCAGGCACAGTAGTAGAGGGAGTTCCAGGCCACGCTGCTGCTGGCCAGGTGAGACTCTCACCATTGAGCCTCTGGTTCCAGTCAAGACACGATAGTCTCTGTGGTTTTTGTTGCCCCTGTAGACTCTCGACAGCGCGGCTGGAAGCCTGCACAATTTTCCTAGACAACCTTGCCCGTTAGTGTCCCATCACATTCTGTGAGAAGGACATCAGAAGACGGGCAAAGAGGAGAAGCCATTTTTTCCAGGCTCCTGCCGGCACCTTAGGCAGTGGGGATGATAGTGGTGACTTTAGCAACAATGGCAGAAGCAGTGGTGGCCGGTGAGGACCGGTATCTGGGTTCCTGCTCAGGGCCCAGTGGTTGTGGGTTTGGGGTAACACCCTTTCCCTTTTGACTTTTAGTCCTAAAGAGGCTAGCAGCTTCCTACTGTTACTAATCTTAGGTAACCTTGCATTTCTCCTCTGTTTTTCCAATGCTTTTGCACTCAGTCTCCTGTTACAAATTGTCCTCTGTTTGAAATATCTAGGATGACTTCTCTTTTCCTTATGGAACATGGACCAATAAAGCACCCAAGGCAGCTAAAAGCCTCCATCACCCCCACCAGGACCACCACTGCATCTTTCCAGCTGTTCCACTTGCTTCCATCCATCCCCTCTCCATCCACTTTGCCTACCTTATCCTGAGCTGCTGTTCTAGAGCAGCTGTTCATGTTCAAAACCCTCTGGTGAGGGGCTCCCTGGTGGACCCATGGTTAAGACTCTGCTCTCCCAATGCAGGGGCCCTGGGTTCAATCCCTGGTTGGGGGCCTAAGATCCTGCATGCCGCACGGTGTGGCAAAAAAAAAAAATCTTAAAAAAAACACACCCTCTGGTGGCCTCTCATTTCTCTTTGCACAGGGAACTGAGGAGCAAAGGAGCACCATGAGGCTGAAAACTTGGAGCTCGGAGAGCAAGGTGGTCTCAAGATGAGGCTGGATCACATGCGGTCTTATTTTATTGCTCTTCACACAGGGCTCTCCAATCAGACCATATGTAATCCAGCCTCATTTCAAGACCCTCTGTCTTGCTGTCTGAGTACCAGAGCCTCAGTCTCAAAGTGCCTCTTCGCTACTCAGCTTCTGCTTGTGATGGTTCTGAGGCCCCACCGTCGCTGCAGTCAGGCTCAACCTTCAAGTGTCACACCATTGGACTACTCTGTAGCACTTATCACTGGTTATCTATTTCCTCATGTGATTTTTAAAAATCAATTAATTATTTTTTTGGCTGCGTTGGGTTTTCGTTGCTGCGCGTAGGCTTTCTCTAGTTGCAGCGAGCGGGGGCTACTCTTCGTTGCGGTGCACCACCTTCTCACTGCAGTGGCTTCTCTTGTTGCGGAGCATGGGCTCTAGGCACATGGGCTTCAGTAGTTGTGGCACACAGGCTCAGTAGTTGTGGCACACGGCTTAGTTGCTCCACAGCATGTGGGATCTTTCCCGGACCAGGGCTTGAACCCATGTCCCCTGCATTGGCAGGAGGATCCTTAACCACTGTGCCACCAGGGAAGTTCCTCCTCATGGGATTTTTTCATGTCTGTTTCCTTCCTCTAGACCTGTGGTTCTCACAGTGGGGGGCCTGGGGACCAGCAGCCTCAGTACCTCCTGGGGATTTGTTAGAAATGCAAAAATCTCAGGCCCCACCCAGATCTATAAACCAGAATCTGGAAACCTAGTCTACTTAACAAGTCTGGGTAGCTCCAGGGTGAGACCTGTTTGTGTAGAGTGTGTGTCTGCCTGGCCCACAAATGGAGCATCTGTACTCAATGAGCATTTGATGGTGAATGGTTGTTGAATGAATCACAAAGCACACTGTGCTCATTTGAAGGGCACGAGGTATGTCAAGTCACTGAAGACACTGGAGCAAGCAGCTGTGAGACTCCAGAGGGGAGGAGGTGGACAGGAAGCTGTGCCCTCACTACCCCAAGATCGCACAGCCTTCCAGCTTGTCTGCCTGAGAAGTGCCACTATCACAGGACACCACGTAAGGGGAAGCTGACCCGTGCTGAAGAAACCTTGTGCCACTGTGGCCAGCTACTCAGCAGGACCTTCCTTCCTCATCCTCTTAGTGGAAACCGGCCACAGATGAGTGGGTGTCTATAGTAAAAAGAAGGCAAAACATGTCTAAACAAATAAATGTGCCTCCATAATGGTCCTCCAGCAAACACCAGGTGCCTGCTCTGTGCAGGGCTCAGCGTGAGGCATAGAGATGAAACGATAGCAAACACATATTACCATTCCCTCTTTTCAGAAGAGGGGATTGGGGGCGCAGAGAGGCTACTTAAATGACTTGCCAAGATCACACAGCAAGAAAGTGGCCACACACACACACACAGCTATCCTAGGAACAGGGCGCCTTGCTGGGCAGGGTGAGGGTCCCGTCGCCAGGTGGGCGACAGCCTCTGCATAGTGCTTTTGCCAGGCGCACGGCAATGGGAACAGCATCCCTAGAAGAGGGCCCATCATCGGCTAGGACCCGGAAGGGTAAGGAACCTTGGCAGACGAGCCAAGGAATTGGGAAGGAGGTGGTGAAGGAGCGCGTGAGGCACTCTGCAAAGGTCCCGGGCCCCGCCCCCTCCAGCTGGGGCTAGGCGCGCGCGGCCCCGCCCTCAACCCCCTCCCCTTCTGGCTCCGCTGAGCTTGCGCGGCCCTGCTTCGGCCCCGCCCTCTCCCAAGCCGGGCTGCGCGCGCACCGCCCCTCGCACCAGTGCGCACGCGCGGCCCCGCCCTGTTTCCCGCGGCGCTCTGAGCCCGAGTCCGCGGGAAGATGGCGGCCCCGCTCATCCCCCTCTCCCAGCAGGTACGGGCTGGCTAGGAGGGCGGGCGGCGGGGGCTGCGCCGCCGCCCGTGCGGGGCGCTAGGCGGACGCTGCGGGGAGGCCTAAGCGCGAGGAGGCCTAGCTGGGCGGCGGCGGCTCGCGCTGAGGGGCCCCGGCGGAGGGCGGGCGTGTGGTCCTGAAGGTGACAGGCCGGTCCGGCCTTCGGCCTCCCGCACCAGAGCGACCCAATGCGGGCGGCGACCCCGCAGGCGGGGCCGCAGTGCGTGTCTGTTCCACCCGGGGCCCGGCGTTCTCCGCAGCTTCCAGGCCGGGTGATGCACGGTAGCATTGGGCTGCCTTCCGGGGAGGTGGGCCAGGGGAGCAAGCATTTCTGCGGGTGCGGCAGCCTCGCGGGTCTTTGTCTCCTGCCGGGTCCCAACGCCGGGGCGGCAGTGTCCCCGCCGCGGCGGAGGGCAGAGCCCCGCCGGAGCCAGGACCTGCCAGCAGTGCGATCCCGGACTCTTCTCTTCTTCCACTGGGAGCTGCTTCCGCCACCCCTACGCCGTGAAGGGGGTCGCAAGTCTCCGGGCGCCTTGCGGTGCCCTCAGATCAGCCAGATGCTCTTACTAAGGGGCAGTATCAGTGGCGCGACACAGACGTGCAAAAAGAGCCATGCGCAGGCAACCCTGCCTTCTGGGAGCGACGTTCATTCATTTATCCATCCGTCAAATGTGCGTCGGGCCAGGTGCTGGGAGCGCAGCAGTCACCCAGACCAACAAGGTTGCTGTTGTCCTGGAGGCGACACTCTCGTGGGAACTAGAAACTACCTGTGTCCTGCTAGTAACAGCTGCTTTTATTTGCTAAATATCTGTGTTGTACCAAGCACCGTATTATACGCACTTTGCCAGAATTATCTAGCACAGCATTGGGATTGAGAGTGAGGACACAGGGTCACATCATCTTGTGTTCAGATCTTGACTCCAAGGCTTACTTCTCTGACTGTCCTTGGACGAAGCTCTTAGCCTCTCTATGCCCCAGCCACCTCATTTGGAAAATGGGAATATAAAAAAAGTATTGGGGTTAGGTGAAGATTAAGCATGTAAAGCACTTAGAACAGTGCTTGGCACATCGGACTCACTCATTGATTCTGTAATTATAACCATTATTTAATTCTCTGGCAGATTTGGACATTTGGAAATAGAGATTACAGCTGTGAGAATGCCAAACCCCAGGAGAGCTGTTAGGCAGGTTGACATGACTGGTCAGCTGATCCAAGGAGAGAGACAGTGCGTACTTGCTAAATATTGCCAGAACTAGCCAATTTGTAACACTGTCACTAAATTAAAAGCATTAGAGACCAGTGGTTATGAATTAACAGATATGAAAGTGCTCTGTAAACTATTAAGTGCCCTACAGATGTTGGGTATTATTATTGATAGCCAGTTGCTACCTTTTAGGGTATGGTGGTGTGTGTGTGCGTGTGTGTGTGTGTGTGCGTGTGTGTGTGTGTGTGTGTGTGTGTGTGTGTGTGAAACAGGCTTAGGCTCATTTAATGAGGAAGGGCCCCTGGTTTTTAAAACTTCCTATCCACTTTTCGGCACCTGCCTTAATTTGAACGTTTTTTTTAAAATTAATTAATTTTTTTGGCTGCGTTTGGTCTTCATTGCTGCGCGTGGGCTTTCTCTAGTTGTCGCGAGTGGGGGCTACTCTTTGTTGCAGTGCACGGCCTTTTCATTGTGGTGGCTTCTCGCTGTGGAGCACGGGCTCTAGGCGCGTGGGCTTCAGTAGCTGTGACACACGAGCTCTCGAGTTCAGGCTCAGTAGTTGTGGCGCACGGGCTTAGTTGCTCCGCGGCATGTGGGATATTCCCGGACCAGGGCTCGAACCCGTGTCTCCTGCATTGACAGGCGGATTCTTAACCCCTGCGCCACCAGAGAAGCCCTTAATTTGAACTTTGATGACAATAGCTAAGGTTAATTGAGTGCTTTAGAGTTTATTAAGTGCTTATCCACACAACGAAGAGAGGGGATTCTTACTTCTTACGTTACTGATGAAGGATTAGCTTTAGAGGAAGGCAGTGGTTTGCTGCTGTGAAGTAAGGTGTGAAAACCTGAATCAGGTCATGTGATTCATCTGCTTAGCACCTTTTAGAATAAATTCCCATCCCTCCCCAGGAATCCCTGCTGGTCAGGTGCCTGCCAGCCTCCCCTGCTTCTTTCTCACCCTGGCACCCACACTGCAGCCATACTTGCGGCTTTTCTGTTCTGCTCGTAGTTTAAGCTCTGTCTGTCCTTATGATGTCCCATGGGCTGTTCCTCCTTCCTGAAGCGCTCATCCCTATTTCTTACCTTCGTGGTGCCAGTGCCTGGCTCCTTTCAGGTGGCAGCTCAAATGTCATTCTCCCCAGAGGCCTTTGCTGGTTACCTGTTGTAAGTCCCCCTCCCCTAGCACTGTGCCTCCGCCACACCACCCGTCAGCACCAGTCATGGTCCACAGATGTCTGTGGGTCTCTTTGCTGTCTGTGTCCCCATTAGACCAGACATAGATCTCTTGCTCAGTGCTCCTGACTCTGTGCTCAGCACCCAGGGGGTGTCAGGTAAACCCATGAAGCAGGGACCAGCGAGTTGCATCACCCAGCACCCTTCACAGGTGGCTTTTCTTCCCTCCATGTGGCCTGGGGTCTGGGCCCTTGGGGGTGGGAGCATATTTGAACGAGGAGCTCGACAGCCTGAATCCCCTGGTCTCTGACAAGTTCAGGTCATTGACTGGTGTGCTTTTTCCTTTTCCTTTGTTGAATGATGGCATGGCCAGTCTTCCTTCCTTGGGTAATTATGTCAACATTTACACCTGTTAAGTGAAGCACTGCGCCACATGTTCCTGTCGACCCAGGTGTGAGGCACAGACCTATCAGGCGCTTCCAGTCTAGCTGAGGCTAACACGAGTTCAGTTCAGTCTAACACGAGTTCACAGTTATTACAGGGGAAGCATGCATATAGTTCCAGGATAATTTCTGGTTGGGGTCACTAGGGGAGCCCCCTGGAGCAGGAGGCCGTGGTCTGGTTGGATTGAGGTGTAGGGCACACTTGGAATGTGGATGGCCAGCTGAGGGTGAGTGAAGCGGGTAGCCAGTGGGATTGTGGATGGTGGGGTGTTTTTCCTCTGCCTCCAGCCCTGTCTGCGTTTTTCCCATCAGCATCTTTCCTGGTCTGCTCCCTACTCTGCCATATCTGTGATGTCCCCTCCCCATGTAGTCTCCTCTGACCCTGAATATAAATCTTGTCAATTTGAAGAGTAGGTAGTTCTCCCTCTAGAAGTGATTTTTTCCTCCATCAATGTCTCATTGATTTATGTTTCTCCCAGCGCCCCCCTTCACCTCTCCTCTTTAATTGCGGCCCACCCTGGAAATGCACCTGTGTCCCTTACCCCCTTTGTACCCCCTTGTGCTCTTGTAGGCAAGGTCACCAGTAACCTACAAGAGCACACGGTGGTCCTTAACCCCAGTGGCCTGTCCTTGGGACTGGTCCTCCTTGAGCCCTGCAACACTTGTCCGTCACTGTAGCCTGCCCTCAGCCTTTACTGTCTCTCTTCTCCCAAATTTCAGCCTCTCCTGTTTGCATCCTTTCTTTCTGTTTGTTCCTGCCTCTGGTGCAGAGCACTCTTAACACTGCCTCCCAACCCTCCCCACCCCGCAATGGCTAGAACCTCATGCTGTGACCTCCTGCTGCATCCTGCCTGCCCCAGAGGCCTCTTTGGTGGTGTCTTCCTTCAGCCCCATCTGAACGGAAGTTCTCCCTCCTGTACCTTCTGTGGGTCCCTTGCATGGCCACCAGACCCAGGGAACAATGGTAATGGGAGGAGAGCGTCAGGCTCAGTGACAATGAGAGTCTGCCCGGTGCCCAAGGAGTTCCTTCTTCCTTCCTCCCCACTTAGTCGTATGCTTCTTTTTAATGGGTACCACTGTTTTAAGAGTGTTTTATTCCCATTTTTCAAACGGGAAACTGAGACCCAGAGAAATTAAGTAACTTGCTGAAGTCCCATAGCTGGTGGGTGCAGAGCTGGGGTTGACCCACATCTGTCTGCCTGCAGAGCCCTGCTCTTTCCGCTCTTCTAGGCAGCCTGCTGGCCCACAGCAGCACCAGGCAAATGTGTCTGGAATGAAGACTCAGTGCTTGGGACACTTGTTTGTCCTTTTGTCCCTTGTTTTTTCCTCCAAAATAATTGCTAGTTTCTGTGTCTTACTAGAATGTTAATGCAGTATAAATTGGGGTGGTGGTGGTAGTCAGGTTTTATTTATTTATTTTTATTTTTAAATTAATTCTTATTGGAGTACAGTTGCTTTACAGTGTTGTGAGAGCCAGGTTTTAGAGTAAATTTGGCTCACCCTGTAAGATCCAGAGTTCCCTGGCTGTCTCTGTCTTACTGACCTGCCTCAACCTGGTTTTTGTTGACTACGTGGCTCCCGGTAAAGCACGAACATGTAAGTTTTGCCTCTTCTGCCCCAACTTTGAGCTTTAAAACAACTTTCCCCTGCCTGGTTCTTAATCCTGATCGGTTGATCGGGGAAGCAAGTGACTGCCTTTGATCAGATGTATTGGATAGAGTGTCCACTCTCTGATGCCTCAGGCTGTGCCGACAGCCCCGGCCACCGGTGGTGAGAGGCACCTCATCAGCCCCACTCCAGGGCTGCTGTCCATTTTGACCTGAACTGAGCAGCCAGCACTCACTCGGAAAGCTACTCGATATTCTTCCTCGGGACGGTGCTCTTGGAGCCCCATTATCATTTGAGGCCCCTTCAGGGTGCCTGTTTTTCAATGTTAGGGTTCCCAGATATTCTTTCAGTGACCTCAGTTATGCAGTACTTTCTGCACCTCAGTTTCCCCATCTGCAAATTGGGAATAATACTCTATACCTGTTTTATCTGTCTCACAACAGTGGAGTGTCAGAATCCCTCAGGGTGATAGACGTGTGCGCAAAGTGCCTTCATTTGTGTAGCACACTGTTTGTTCAGGCATTTACTGGGCATCTTCTCTTGGCTGGTGCTTTCTGGGCAGCAGGATGTACCAGCAAACCTGAAGACCATCCTGCCCCAGGGAGCTGAGGTTCTAAGGAGAGGGCGCAGACGTACAGAAATGAACAAACACGTACACAGTATAGTGATGCCATCTGCGCTGTGAGAAGTGTAAAGCCGAGGAGGGCACAGTCAGACGCGGAGGTCTGGGAAGGCCTGGAGTCCACACAGGCTCCAAGGACTGAGTAGGAAAGGCATTTGGATGGCTCAGATTATCCTCCCAGTCACCCTGGTCAGTCATCCTTGCTTTATATAAAGGGGTAAACTGAGGCCCAGAGACCTTATGTCACTTGCCAAAGGTGGCACCCAGCAAGCTCACGCTGGCACGGCTCTTCTGACCCCCGTCCTGGGCTCTGCGTTGCACTGCAGTTTCCTGTCTTGGAATTTTTTTTTTTAAGCTGCCAAACGTTATGGTAGTGTGAGGTCTCATTTTTTAAACAGTGGTCCTGCTACTTCATCATTAGGTTCTATGGAGTCTGGTGGAGAGAAGATCACTTGTTTACATTTTTATTTTATTGTTTTTGAATGGGGAGGGGGAGATGGAAAGACCTGCTCGTCCTCTTTATGAGGGATTAGCAGGCTTCCCTGCTGCAGTGGGTACTCACTGCTTCCAGAGGCTGATGGAGGAGAGAGTGGGCCATGCCCAGCCCCCAGGGAGAGTGCACTCTGCTCAGGCTGGGGAGGCTCAGGTCCGAGCTGGAGGAGGGCTGGGTGACTTGCTTGCACTTGGGTGTGTTGGAGACGCTTGCCTGGAGGAGAAGGGGCATTTGGACTGGGCCGTGGAGATCCTGGGAAGGGAGGGAGGCATGGCATTTCTGACAGAGGCAGAGCAGAATGAGCGAAAGCCAAGAAACTGGAACTCCAGCTCAAAGGGCCGAATGTGAGGCCGGGGATGGGACTTTGGGGTACATGTCCCTCTTTTAACTAGGGTGACTTAGGGTTGAAGGGAAGAAGGTGGCATGGTAAAATGGGACACAGGAGTCTGTGCCTGGCCTACAAATTGGCCTGAGACAAAAGGGCCTGACAGGGTGTCTGCTTGTCTAGAGAGTAGCTGACGCAGACGTGGGGGAGGAAAGGAGATCTGCCGGCTCTGTGGCCCAAAGACTGCTCCTGCGTGGAGTGCTTTGCCCGCCACAGCAGTCTTACTGCTACAGGCTGATGGAGGGGGAAGTAGAGGTTACAGATGACCGCAAACAGCCGTCTCCTCAGATTGCCGCCCGGTTCTGCCTGCTGAGTGGGATTGTTGTAGTTCTTGATAGCAGAATCGATTTGCTGACTGTGTTCTGGACTGCCTGATAGAGAGTAGGTTCTCCTCCTTTTGTACATACTGGCTGAAAGCAGGGAAAGGTGGTGCCTAGCCGTCACTGTCTATGGACTGGATCAGGCCTCTGCCCCACCCAGCACACGGCACCCCTGTATCCTGCACCTCCCAGACCTGTTGCTCTGCCCTGCAGCCCCTAGGCCCTTCTTTCAGTTGCTTGCATATTCTCTCTTGCCTCAGGGCCTTTGCACATGGTATTCATGGCCTCTCTGGATTGTTCTTTCCCCCACTTCATCTCCGGTTAATCCCTACTCCTCTTCATATCTCAGCTGCCACATCACTTGCGTGACAGCCTGGCCCAGCTTTTCTGTTACTGCCTTTGGGGATACTCTGTACTTTTCCACATACCAGTTTGTAATTTTCTATTGGTGGGAGTATTTGATTGATGGTCTTTCTCCTGCACTGCCTAGACCATGTCAACAAAGGCAGGGGCTGTGCAAGTTTTAATTTGACCTCGTACCCTAGGTGCTAGGAGTCATCTGTTGAACTAAAGGCTGACGGGTAGGGCAGGTCCACTTTATGAGAGGCAGTTAGGAGCTCTGGCAGTTCTTGAGGAGTGAAGTGACACGTTTAGATTGTCTGACTGCTTATACAGGGAATGCCCAGAGCTGGGTACTAGCTCAGAGACATTTGCTGTGCTACAGTCCTGAAGTGGTACAGAGCAACCTGGCCTGAGGTTTCTGGAAGAGCAGAACGGCTGATGATCAAAGGAATATGTGGATTGGCTACCAGTACAGGGATCCTCTGAGTGGGGGCAGGAAGCAGGAGGAAGAAGCAGGTGTGGTGTGGGCAGCCAGCAGGACAAGACAAGCCTTTGTGGGAGCCAGGTGGGTGGCACCAGGTGGTGGCTGTGTCAGTTGAGACCAGACCTTCATCACCTTTGCAACAGGCCCTCCAAGCTGGGCCAGACCCAACATTGAGGCACAGCCCATCTCCTGGGGACCCCCCCCCCACAATGTTACATTTACTGAGCACCTACTTTGTGCTGGCTCAGACCCAAGATAAATAAAACTGAACACCTGCCCTTCAGATGGCTGAACTGGAGCCGGACTCCCAGGCACGGATAATCCGGACACCCTGTGGCGGACATCCTCGTGGAGGTCCAGTGGTAGCCCGCAGAAGTGGAATGAATTGCCTCCACTGGGCTGGACATAGGAGAGGAGGAAGAGGAGACCTGCATCTCCCTTCTTCTTTTCCCTCCTCTGTTCCAGTAGGACCGGAGGAAGCAGAGGTGTGCAGCCTTTCAGTCTGGCTGCTTGCCCCTCCACCCCCATCTTTACAGTTTGCCCCTCCTATCCGCTCTGCCCAGTCAAAGCCCCCGTTTCCAGACGCTGGTCACCCGGGGTGTCCCAGAGTGGTGTTGTGGAGAGATTTGGGGCACAGGTCTTGCATGCAAGTAAGGGAGTGTGGTTGGATACCCACTTTGTGCCCATTCACCACTGACTCCCTGTTAGGGAGGTGTCATTGTCATCATTCTTGTGCTTATTTCTGAACAAGGAAACTGAAAAGGGAGAGAGGTAAAATGCCTGGTGTCAGACCTCCTGGGGAGGTGAGGTGTCTGGGTTGGCCCACAGATCTAAAACTCCCGTGGATGCCACGCTGTGGGCTCCTGGGAGGGCAGGAGCAGCTCTATCCCTGCTGTGTCCCAGCATCTGAAGCAGGCAGGTGATGGTCACCTGTTGATTGATTGCTGCGTGCTCTGAATAGCAGCCAGGAGCGCAGTCTCTCTCTAGCTGCTCTTGTTGGTAGTTGATTGGTGGGAACATTTTGTATTTTATGTCTTGGGTGAAGAAACAGGCATGTACGTACTCTACTGGTGACGAAAGTCAGGGCACCCCCCTCACCCCTGGGCCAGCATCCTGATGGCCAGGCCCCCACCCCTCCCCAGGGTTCCCGATGTCTCTTCACTTCTGCTGTGAGAGGGTGTGAGAAGGGGTTCTCTGATTTACTCGTGACAGTAACAAGCATCCCTGTTGATCCATAGAAGATTGGCTTTTCTTAACCCACATAGGATGGGCTTTTCAACTTTACATTTCCAGTGGAGAAACAAAACTATCTTCTTTCAGGCTGTTTTTAAAGAGGAAAGATTAAACAAGAAAAAAACTTGACAGTGAGCCCCTCTTTAGGAGACTGCTTAACAAGGACTCTGAAGTTTTGGGGATGGATTAGCCCTCTAAATTCCCCCACACCCGAGAAACGGCACTATTGGAGGTCCCAGAACCCTATAGACTTTGGTATGTGTGATCACAGATGTTTCTTCCTTTGGGTGTCTTCTTTGATAAAGATTAGGGCGGCTTCTGTGCCCTCAGTGCACCTCTACATCCATTTTGAACATTTTGAACACTACCTCTGTGGAGAAGAGGGTTCCCAAAGGGATGAGCTGATACCCACGATGCCTAGTGGATCGGGCAATCCTGTGGGTCACTGTGGTGCTCACACATCAGGCCATGGAATCAGCATTTTATTTCAGGCCAAGTTTTTAGTTATTGGCATTTGACTTTTTGATTTTTTTGTTGCCTTTTTGCCACCGGAAAATATTCTTTAATTCACAACCCTGTAAGTGGGTTTTTATAGGTATGTACTTAGCCTACTATGTGTGAAATTGTATGTTTAAAAAAAACAACCACTGAGACTAAGAGAACTGATAAAGACTGTTCTGTCCTGGTGTTGGGAGCAGCTCAGCCAACTAGTTGAGTGAGAAAACGAGTACGATATGTACTATAGAGTGTTCAACATTTGGTGAAATATTTTATTGTTTGGTAAAAAGATCATTTGTCACGGCCAGCTGTAAGGATGACAATTCTTTGTAGATAAAACCTGTCCTTCTGTCTCAGTAACAATAATAACAACCACCATAAAAATAGTTATAACAACTGCTTCCCTTTGTAGCGTGTGCTTTACCTACATATTCTTCTTTTTTTTTGAGTGTATGATTTTTTTTTATACTGGAGTATAATTGCTTCACAGTGGAGTATAATTGCTTCACAATGTTGTATTAGTTTCTGCCAGTACAACAAAGTGAATAAGCCATATGCACACACGTATCCCCATATCCCCTCCTTCTTGAGCCTCCCTCCCACCCTCCCTTTCCCACCCCTCTAGGTGGTCACAAAGCACCGAGCTGATCTCCCCGTGCTATGCAGCAGCTTCCCACCGGCCATCCATTTTACATTTGGTAGTGTATGTATGTCAGTGCTACTCTCTCACTGCGTCCTAGCCTCCCCTTCCTCCCTGTGTCCTCAAGTCCGTTCTCAACGTCTGCATCTTTATTCCTGCCCTGCCACTAGGTTCATCGGTACCATTTTTCTAGATTCCATATATATGTGTTAGCATACAGTATTTGTTTTTCTCTTTCTGACTTACTTCACTCTGTATGACAGACTCTATGTCCATCCACCTCACTACAAATAACTCAAATTTCGTTCCTTTTTATGACTGAGTAATATTCCATTGTATATATGTGCCACATCTTCTTTATTCATTCATCTGTCAATGGGCATTTAGTTACCTACTTATTCTCATTTGATACTTTTATAGGAATGAATGGTCAGGGCAGTCACTGTATTATCTCCATTTTACAGATGGGGAAACTGAGGCCCTGAAAGGCTTTGTAGCTTTTCACTCTGCCTCTGAGGGGTGGAGCTTTTTTTTTTAATAAATAAATTTATTTATTTATTTATAATTTTTGGCTGCGTTGGGTCTTTATTGCTGCGTGTGGGCTTTCTCTAGTTGCAGCGAGCAGGGGGCTACTCTTCATTGCAGTGTGCGGGCTTCTCATTGTGGTGGCTTCTCTTGTTGCAGAGCATGGGCTCTAGGAGCGCAGGCTTCAGTAGTTGTGGCTTGTGGGCTCTAGAGCACAGGCTCAGTAGCTGTGGCTAGTGGGCTCTAGAGCACAGGCTCAGTAGTTGTGGTGCACAGGCTTAGTTGCTCCGCGGCATGTGAGATCTTCCCGGACCAGTGCTGGGACTCGTGTCCCCTGCATTGGCAGGCGGATTCTTAACCACTGTGCCACCAGGGAAGTCCGAGGGGTGGAGCTTTGTCTGCCTGAGAACTGACCATTCTCTACCCATCTTACCCACTCCCTCTCGAGGTTTCATCTAAATCTCACCTGTGCCATGAACAAACTTTTCCTGAAGGTATGGGCCCAGCGCTGTGGGTGGGGTTGAATAAATGTGAAACCTCCACCCCCCAAGTAGTGAAATGTAGGGAGGGGGCCCGGTCATAACAGTAGCCTTAACATAAATTAGGAGTGTGGGAGAGAGGGACTCATTTCAGCTCGGAATTTGGGCGACGTCTTACAGCAGGGGGTTTGGTGCTGGGGCTGGAAGGTAACTGGCTTTCATCAGGCAGATCCCCTCTCCCCCCAGGATAGTTTGTGCCCAGACAAGGGTGAAAGGTGCACAGTGTGTTCAGTAGAGCATCTGCCAGACCAGGAAGGAAGGCGGGGCTTGACGGCTGTTTGTGTGTCTGTGAGCAAGTGAGCGTGTGTGTGTGTGTGTGTGTGTGTGTGTGTGTGTGTGTGTGTGTGTG